>NW_026856398.1:0-21977 GCF_026571515.1 Ruditapes philippinarum
CCTGTGGGTAGGCATAGAGGTAAAAACTTTAAGACAAGCCAGTATGTATATAGAAATAAAGCTGCTGCCCAGTCTAAAACAAATAATAGTGCTTCTTGTTCTAAGCCTCCTCTTATAGCAATCATGTCCGGTTTAAATAGAAATACTGTCATAAGTACGGTTGGGGGTAAGAAAACTCAATGCTTACTTGATACGGGAGCAGACATATGTTGCATTTCTAAATCATTTTTAGATGTATCCACTTTGAAAAATGTCCAGTTGCAAAATTCTGAATTTCCGGAAGTTTCAGGTGTGGGTGGTACAAAACATAGAATTTTGGGAAAATTTGAAACAAATATTTCTATAGCAAAAACACAGTTTATCGTTACATTTCACGTAGTACCTGGCATTCAGTACCCTGTAATATTGGGCTGTGACTTTATGCAGCAACATGGTGTAACAGTTAATTTTGCAGAAAATTTGGTTTCCTTGAAAAACAAAAATGACAATTTAGTAGGTGTAAAGCTTTCCAGATCTGATGCTGGCCTGGCCCGAATTAATCAAAGTACTAATATTCCTGCAAATTCTAGAAAATGTGTTAAAGTTAAGGTTTCTCGCAGTAAAACTAATGGCACCTTTTTAATCGAACCAACAGACTCCCTTTACAAAAAGAACCTGGCTGGTGCTAAATGTTTGGTCAATATTAAGAAACGTAGAGCTTTTATTAGTATAATGAATGTATCAAATGACTCTGTTTTCCTTCCTGTTAATACTGTTGTCGGAATATTGACGGCTGTTGATAAAGAAAATGTACTTAAAATTGAAGATACTGATACTAATAATAGTAATACTAACAATCAATCATGTGCTAATGGTGCTAACATTACTAGTTGTGCTAACATAAATGTTGAACTTCAAGAGCAAAGTGACAAAGATGTAAATTTTGACCTTTCCAAGTCTGACTTGACCCAAGAACAACAAAAGAGAATGAAAGGTTTCCTAGATCAAAATAAAGATATATTTTCTACATCCTTAAAAGACTTAGGTGAGGCAAAAGGATATCACCATACAATAGATACTTACCCTGGAGAAGGCCCCGTCCGACTGCCATATTATAGAGCAAATCCTATTCAGCGAAAAGCTATAGATGATGAAGTTCAGAAAATGCTTGATAATAAAATAATTAGGGAATCAAATTCTATTTGGCACAGTCCGGTTGTTTTGGTAAAGAAGCGTGACAATACGTTCAGATTTGCAATTGACTATCGTTCCTTAAATCGTAAAACACGTTCTATAGCTTTTCCTTTGCCAACAATAGAATCCGTGTTTGACTGTATCGGAGATTCCAAAGCTCAGTACTTTTCCACATTAGATATGGCATCAGGATTTTGGCAAGTCCCACTTGACCCGGAAACACGTCACAAAGCAGCCTTTGTCGTACCTTCCGGTATTTATGAATTCAACCGAATGCCATTTGGTTTAAAGAACGCGCCAATGTCTTTCCAAATGCTGATGACAAAAGTTCTGGGGTCTATGAATTGGAAACAGGCTTTATGCTTTATAGATGATATATTAGTATTTAGTCAAACATTTGAGCAACATTTAGCACATTTGGATTTACTCTTTCAAAAACTTCGTGAGGCAAATCTCACACTCAAACCAGAAAAGTGTCACTTTGCTCTAGAAAAAGTTAAATATCTAGGTCATATTCTTTCTAAAAATGGAATCGAAGTTGATAAGGAGAAAACAAAAGCTGTAGATGAATTTCCAGTTCCGAAAAATCAACGCTCTCTACGTTCATTTCTTGGCCTTTGTAACTACTATAGGAAATTTGTGCAAGGATATTCTCAAATAACTGTCCCACTTAATGAATTGTTACAAAAGGATAGGAAATTTGTATGGGAAAGCAAACACCAGACAGCTTTCGACACCTTAAAGCATGAATTGGTCACAGCTCCAATGATCCACTATCCTGACATGAACAGGACCTTCATACTTACCACTGATGCCTCAGACACTGCTCTTGCCTATATATTGGGTCAAAAAGGAGCTGATGGCAAAGAGAGGGTGATAAGTTACGGGGGTCGTGCTCTACGTTCGGATGAAAGGAAGTGGGGCGTGTCTGACAAAGAATGCTTAGCTGTCCTGGAAGGTATAAGAACGTACGGACAATACCTGTCTCATCGGAAGTTTATTGTATACACTGATAATAAAGCTTTGGCATGGCTACACAAGATAAAGGATACTTCTAGCCGACTTGGTAGATGGTCTGTTGAATTACAAGGACATGATTATGAAGTAATACATAGGAAAGGTAGGGCCAATCAGAATGCAGATGCCTTGTCTCGACGTGAATATCCTGTCGAACCAAGTGCAGCTGATTCTGAGGTTAAGACACAGTTACAGAGCAACCGTGAACCTATAGACGAAAGCCAGCTTACCTCGGCACATTTTGAATCAATTAATGTGTCAGGTTTGTCCGCTATTGTCAATTCTGTAAATACAGAACCAGAAAAGACCATTTCCCTGGATCCTGAAACAACTCTTGAAGAACCCGATGAATTGGAAAGGGTAGAAGTATTCTTTGATTATGACCCGTCTCCGTGTGTAATGAAGTTACAAGTATTTAATAAAGAACTACGCGAAATAAATGAAAATAAAGACAACAAGGATATAGATACTGAAATAACTAAGGCAGCTCTCTCTGACAACAATGCGAAAGATTCCAAACCCACAGATGATAATAGAAGCATACAACCTCCCTGGGAAACTCATGAAATTAGCAAGTTCCAAAAGAATTGTGAGGATTTTAAACATATATATAAGTATTTAGACGAAGGTATTCTTCCGCAGGATGACACATTAGCACGAAAAACTATGTTTGAAAGTGACCATTACCAACTCTCGGGAGGCGTATTATATCATGTTTATGAAACAAGAGGTAAGAAACTTCCACTAGAAGATAGGATTATCATACAGGTAGCAGTTCCAACTGAACTTCGTCAGGATTTATTAGTAAGTTACCATGATAGTGCTGCAGGGGGATGCCACCTTGGAATTCAAAGATCATTTGCTGCCATAAGGTACAAATACTTTTGGCCAAAATGCTTCCAGGATATTGAAAATCATGTGCGAGGATGTGATGTCTGTCAGAGGATAAAAGTAGACAGACGTCCACATCAGGCACCCTTATCCAACATGCCTGTAAATAAGATATTTGATAGATGGCATATGGATATTATTGGACCTCTGCCTAAATCAAAAGAGGGTTTTCAATATATACTTCTGGTTGTAGAAAGTTTAAGCAAATGGTGCGAAGCTATACCAATGGAAAACATGGAAGCAGGTACAGTAGCCAAACACTTGTTCAGCCAAGTAATTTCCAGGTACGGTGCACCTAGAATTCTGGTTTCAGACAGAGGTCGGAATTTTATGTCAAGATTGGTGAAGGCATTGTGTGAAATGTTCGATATAACAAGGCATTACACCAGTGCATATCACCCTCAGACCAATTCCACCTGCGAAAGACTGAATTCAACTCTGGAACAAATTCTCAGAGCATATGTAAATAAAGAACAAGACAATTGGCCTTCCGTACTTCCATCGGCAATGATGGCGATTCGTATGTCTCCATCAACACAATCTACTCAGTTCTCACCCTTCTATTTATTGTTTGGAAAGGAAATGAACCTCCCAATAGATACATCCCTTATTCCAAAAACAGAGATGGGATTAGACGGAGTAATATTCTTCGACCAAATGTTCAAAAACTTAGGAGTGGCTAGAGAACTTGCAGGAGACAATATCAAGATTTCACAAGAAAAATCCAAGAAAAGGTATGATACTAAGGCAAAACACCCAAATTTTAAGGAAGGAGATTGGGTACTTTTGAGGAACATGAAGACGCAGAAAGGTGTTTCTCCCAAACTCATGCCTAAACATATAGGTCCCTACTTTATTCAGGGTCTTGGGCCAAATTTTACTTATCGACTGGTAGATGTACGTACACAACTTCCTATGAAAGAATTAGTAAATGCAGCAAGGTTAAAACTTTATGTGAAACGAAAACCCAAACAGGTAAAGGCCAAAAAGAATGCTCAAATTGCTAGAGACCAAAAGGACTCTACTGATGGGCAAACCACACCTTCCAGCACAACAACTTTAGACACTAATGTATCTGTTGATGGAGGTAAGTCTTTACATACTGGGAAAATCATTAGAGACAGTCACATTAATGGAAGGAAACATTACCAGTTCGAAAAATCTAAGGAATGGATTGAAAAAGATAAATGTGCCATTAAAGATATACAGGAGTATCTCATTAAGAAGGCAGCAAGAAAACCTTCATCACATAAGATGGTGACTCGAAGCAGAACACGTGAGGAGGAGCAGGATTAGAAGGTTGATTAATTGATAATTAGGTTTTGACTGAGGGTGTCTCTGACTTTAGTTCTCTGAAAATAAATTCCAACGTTGGTTCTTTGTCAAAATATTCCTAACTTTAGAATAAACCTCCCTTTCAAAATTCTTTTTCATGTAGCTAAGCCAACCCTTAACAAATTTTCAAATTTGTTGTCTAATAGTGCTATAGGACGGCTGATCACCATCCAAACCGGCTGAACTACATGTATTTTTTTTCTTATTTTTGTAGGTCCCTTCAGAGAACAAAAAGTTTGGGGCATGCTCATTGGAATCTTAACTCTTCTATTCTGTTTCGCCCAGCCGGCAGCGTGTAACCAGTCACTATCCCGACTCAATTATGGCATTGTATTTAAGGAAATAGCAGATCTGCATCTTGCAAATGAACATTGGATACATACATTTGAATTGCCTATACCAGATAAGATTGTACTTCCAACAATAGGACATTGTCATAGAGACAACGAAACATGTATTATGGTGAGTCATGTACTTGCTCAAATAAATACAATTAGGGCCGAAACATCAGTCCGTATGGACGATACAATAGATGCAATAAAAAGGCTAATACCGGAAACAAGAAGAGGAATGGAACGTAGACGTAGAAGTCTATTGCCCTTCATTGGCCAACTATCAAAATCTATTTTTGGGACAGCAACATCTGAAGACGTAAACATGTTAGCTCGACATGTAAATGCTCTAACACGTAAAACTTACAAAATTTTAAATTCTTTAGAACAACATGGAAATCATTTAAGCTCCTTTATGCAGACAGCCAATAAAAGAATGGACAATTTACTTGATGGAATTAAAACTAACAAAATTGAAATTAACTATATACATAACCTATTAATGACATCTACTAAAAATTTACAATATAGTTTTAGCAAAATGTTGGAAACCCTTGCTTCTCAAATTAATCAATCAAGTCATTTAAATCACCTTCTAGATGAATACAAAAATGGTATTGTAAGTTTAGCAGAAGGAGAGTTATCCCCTATTATCATACCATCTAATATAATGCAGCAAACTATGTCTGATATCCAAAACTTGTTGTCTACTAAATATTCTGGATTTCATTTAACTTATAAAAATGTCAATCAAGTTTATTCTCAATCAAAATTTGTATGTGGAAGATTCAATAATAGTATTTATATTTCTGTTAAATTTCCAATTACTGTTCAGAAGCAACCAATTAAATTATATCGAGTATTAGCTTTGCCAGTTCCTGTTAACTCTTCTTCCACGCATGCAACACAGATTTTAGATCTCCCTTATTATTTTGCTATAACATCAGACAGACAGTATTATATGGCTCTGAATCAAAATGCTTTACTAAATTGTCATGGAACCAAGTACATTCACTGCTATGAAAACAAACCATTAACACCTGTAACTTCCCAAAGTTGTGCACTTTCATTATTTAGCAATGACAAAGAACTCATACACTCTTCTTGTAACTTCAGATTTGTTCAGAATGTTATTAAACCAAATTTAATTGAGTTAGATTCTAATGCCATTTTATTATATAGGACACCTCTTTTGTCTGTAGAATGCAAGCATCAGCATAAAATGATAAAAGGTTGTGACTTTTGTATAATTAAGTTACCTTGTCAATGCTCTGTCATAACGTCACACATTTACCTACCACAGAGGCTAATAGCGTGCCACAATGAAACAAATGATATCTCTATTGTACATCATGTTAATTTAATACTATTACAGAAATTCTTTGACAAAACTTTCCATGATGAAATATTTGCTGACTCTTCATTTGGCAAACCTGTTAATGTGTCCCTGCCAAAATTCAAATTGTTTGAACATAAGATGCACTCTGTTTTAGCAAATGATGCTAAAGCACATTTAAATTTATCTAGAATGGTTGATTTAGCTAAACAAGATACTGCTGCTTTCCAATCGTTAACTGAACCACTCTTAGATGGACTCATAGATATACAATCTGAATGGCCAAACCTTAACTCTATCCTTATATTTTCAACCATGGGAGTTACCGCAGGGTTATTCCTGTCAACAGTTTGGTCTTGTATTAAGATTAAGAAACTTCTGGTTACAGTGACAATTCTCAAAAATGTTCAAACTGCAAGTGCACTACCCACCTCTCCTATTCCCTCTTTCATTTACAAAACTAATCCAAAGCCTACCGATGATAGCTCCTTGCCAACCATTTATATAGATTTGACATGGGAACATGCTATTTTATTTGTTTGTCTGCTGCATTTTGCATTTGTCCTTTTTACAGTTTTAAAGAAGCACTATTATAATCGAAAAACTATTTTAATGCTAGAGTTAACAACTGGCGACTCTTGTATCATTCTGCCTGTTTTGTCATTACCTCTTTGTCCAGCTTTCTGTAAGATCAGGGCACCATCTGACATATCTCACTTCAAAATACGTGGTCCATGGTATAACAAAAAGCTAAATTTTTCATGGCCTGATTTTAATATTGAAGATTCCAGGAATAGTAAAGCCTTAACTATGCCTGATACTGTAAATTTAACTTTCATGCAAAGTCTCAAAGTCCGTAAAATGATTAAGAAATCATTCTTTGTATACGTATACATTCAACATAAAGGCCACCTCATAGCGGTGACAAGTGAAACGTTCGGTCCGAACTTTACCTTTAGTCCCTAAAAATTTAGTAAGCTACAATTTCTAGTACATGCCTTTGCATCTGGCCTCAAAACTCTATAAAAGTTGAGTATAAACTTTATGACATACTGGATGCTTGTATTATATTATTTCTTTTGCATTTGTATATGTATATAGGTATTTTTTATGTATTGGTACCATTACATTTATTTTCACTTTTAAATATACCTGTTTTAATAAACATTGTATTTTTTTTTCTATTCATTTCAACTTTGGGGCCCAAAGTTAAAGGGGTCCGGGCATTTATTATAATGTTTATTTTTCTGGATGTAATATTATGCAATTCGTTTCTCATGTATATCATGTAATTTATAAAAATATGTATATTATGTAATTGTTTTTTTTAAATGAAACATTGTATTTGTGTTTTTATCATTTCAACTGCTTTATAGTACAGATAATTATATTATACTGGTCTAATTAATATTACTTCTTAAAAGTAGAGATAATTATATTTTTTTCACTATACAATTTTTAGATTTTCAACTGCAATTCCAAATTATTATTTTAAGAATTATAAAAACAAGATTAGAATCTAAAAAGGTAGATAAGTGATAAGATTTCTTACAACTTGTCAATGTTACTCTAAGGTGACACTGATAGGTGATAATTGATCTTAAAAGCTCTTGGCCAAAATTAATAAGTAATAAATCCTGTACAGGAAGCCTGAGGTGTTAAGTTGACGGACATGCCAGAAAAGATCAAATACAAAGGTGATAACTGATAATTTATGCTTTCAAATTTGAGTGACAAGATATCCTGCTCGTATTTCACGGCTTTTGAGCACTAAATCGCAGATTCTGTATATAAGTAACCCAGAGCTTTTCATGGTCAACATTCACCATCAGACTATTATACAAGTAATAAAGTTGTTATTTAAAAATTATTTGGATTTAGGATTTTTATATTTGGATTGCAGGTAAATTATTTCTTATCATTTTCGTGTGTTAAATGTATTTATTATTATGTTTTTGTTAATACTAGAAACATGTTCTTTTGCCTTTAATATACTATAAAATAATATCATGTAAGATTTTATCTTTAGGTTTCATACTGTATAATGTTATTAAGTAAATCTAATTCTGAATATTGTAATATACATATATATTACTTGTAAAGCATGATGTTTTGAGATCTTGGATCGCGCTTATTGATTTTTTTGTACATTTTCCACTTTGATTTAAAGTAATTAATTTATGCATTAATTAAGTAAAATTTTAAGTAATTTAAGTTAGTAATAAAAGTTCATAACATATAAATTTAGATAATTCATACCAGTTGTAATATATCAATTTAACATTTTAAATTATTTTTATAATGTTTTTCGTTGTTTTATTTTTACGAAAAGCATCATTTAAACTTATTTCTGTACCGTTATTGTAGATTAAGCTAAAGTATTAAATAAGTATATAATGGCACGTTTATAAGAATAGAATGTTAACTGAGATTGCTTCATTTTTAATTGTGTTATTCTGTTAGCTAGGGTTATATGTCGACCAAGATCTCGGTACAATTCTCTCACTGCCAAGCAAGTGAATCTATCAATTGTTAAATCAACTTTGCTTTTCCCCAATGTTTTATGTAGCAAGCTTGTGTTAAGCTTTTACATGTATTTAATTGTGTTTTTATTTGATATTTTAAAATTGAACAATTGACCTTCTTTCATGCAATTATTTTATAACTATAACAATTCCTTGTGTTTTAAAATATATTGCATATAAAACATTCACCATCAGACTATTATACAAGTAATAAAGTTGTTATTTAAAAATTATTTGGATTTAGGATTTTTATATTTGGATTGCAGATCCCCATATCCCGTGCAAAAGCGCGTTATAATAGCTGTTTACCTGAATTCACTACTTCGACAGGGTCTTTAAAATAAAATCAGGTTAACCAAAAGTATATTCAACAAAGTCAATTATATTAATCATTTTATTTATACATGTATCAGGGAAATACATTAAGGTAATTTGATATTTTCTCGCGCTCTGATTCCAATGTCCACAGTGAGCGTCCCATAAGTGACGGTGAGCCGTGACAAATTTGCGTGCACATGTCGCTAGTGTCCGTAGTCTTACAGAACGTGGGAGGTTACAGAAAAATATACACGCTGTTATGAGTCTGGGGGAATTCAAATGCACTGAAGACAAACGGGTCTCGTGTGTTCCTTGTGAAAAAATATGAGTTTCGGGATATCTACCACACATCTGAAAAAAAAAAATGAAAATGTTCTTAAAAACAGATATAATAAGAAACGGTTAATGTCCATAAAGAATGCAGTTAAACCTGTGAACACAAGAACTGTAGAGGAAAAACCAAACACGGCCACTATACAACAGGTTGTCTTTATTTGGAGGTACTTTTGTTCTATCTTAATCAATGAAGGTTTGCGAAGGGTGGCTTTTATTACAGGGTCGTCTTTATTTGGATGTCACTTTTTCACTTTGAACGTTTGTCAAAGAGTTGGTCTTTATCAAAAGAGGGGCCCTTATTTAAAAGGGTTGTTTTTTAAAACTTTTTGGGGGAATTTTTTATCATATCAACAAAAAAAGAAAATAAAAAAAAGCAGTTTTTAAAAATTGTTTTTGTTCATAAAAACTGTTTATTTTTCACAAAAAATTAAAATATTAAAAAAAAATGCGCCGAAAAAAGGACTTTTTTGACGTCTTTTAAAGCTGAATAGGGTTTACCCCAAAAGGGGGCTTTTTTGGGCGGGGCCTCCCCATAAATTTAATTTTCAAAAAAAAATAAAGAAAACCTTTTTTTATAAAGGGAACCATACCATCTTTAAAATTAAAAATTTTTGGTTGGGAATTTTTAAATTTTCTTCCCCTTTTTGTTTTTAAAATTGTTACTCTTGCTTTCCCAAATCAGGTTTTTTTAACATTTTGAAGAAAACTTCCCCATCCCAACATCATCGGGTTTATTTAACCGCAAAAACACATTGTCGCCTGTTTTAAAACAAAAACTCAGATATTTCATTTTGTAATTAAAAATTTAAAAAAAAGAAACATGACCCGCGTCAGAAAAAACAAACATAGGGGGTTTGCACCCCCTGGATCCGGGGACTAGCCCTGCCACCACCCAGTCTGATTGGGATCCATTCGTTTAAAAACCTTACAGTCAACAAAGGAAACTGTTTGCAAACCCACCCTGGACCCCTGCCCAGCTGCACGGAGCCCCAGGGGGTCGGGTCCTTTGCGTCGAAACCGCTTTCTTGGGTTTTGTCATGACGGGGGCTAAATTTATAAAAAAAAGGGGGAAACAAAAGCATAAGCCCTTTTCTATGAATACTTTGTTCTTACTCTCAAAAGGTTTTATTTTAAATTAAACTAGTTTGTTTTTTTAAAAAAATTGCCCCTTTAAATTGTTCATAAAATAGTTAACATTTTAATTTTAAAAAGGGAATCCGCGCCCTATTTTAAATGAAATTTTAAATATGAATATTCTACCGACGGAAAAGCAAGCATTTTTTTATATTAAATTTTACTCATACGTTTTTTTCATCCAGAATTTTTTAAATTTTTCGGGGTTTATACAACTTATTTTCAAAAACAAGATTCGTACTTATCAAAAAACTTAAAAAAAATTTTAAAAATAAAACAGAAAAACGCAAAAAACTAAAATTTTATACAGCAATGCAAAATTAGGCATATCTAAACTTCATTCACTAAAACAATATTTTTTACATTGTTTTATGTTTTTTTTCTTTTTGGGATCAAGGGCTTCCACAGTCAAAAAAAAATTTCCAAAAGTTAAATATTTCTATACATTTTGGGGGTTTCCCTTTCAATTATACAATTTGTAAATTGTTTTAAATTTCCCATTTTTTTGGGACTTATCCGAATTTGCTTCCCATTTTAAATTTTTTAAATTTTTACTATATTTTGCTTATACTGACTCAAAAAAATTTCTTTGTCTTCCTTTCCGTGTTTTACTTTACCCTCAATTTTCCCTTTTTAATAGGAGAAATTTAGTAAATTTACTGATTACGGTTTTTGCTTTATTTCTGTTTTAACCCGATTTGAAATTATCGTGTAATTTTAACAAAATTAATGAGCCCCCTTTCAGGGAAAAAACCCAACAAAATGAGTTTGCGATCCAGGGATCCAGACCACCTTTCGCCCCCGCGCCGTCTACCCGGGATAAAATGCTGTTCGTTTTACAAACCCTATTACAAGTGGGGAAACTTTATAGCGAACAGCATTGGGGTCCCAATCAAAACGCGCCCGATTTCCAACTTTTTCCCGCTTCCATGCTGGGCGCAAACCCTTAAAGTTGGTTCGTCATACACCCTCTATATGCATCTTTTTAAATTGAAATTAAAAACCCTCTGATTTTCTTTTAAACCTAATTTTGAATGATAATTTTACAATCTTGTTTTTTTTTTTTTAAAATTGGGAAAAAAAATTTGGAATTTTGGGGCAATTATTTAAATCTTTTTACCCTTTAAAGAAATTTTCTTTTTTTTTTGTGGTTTTTAACTCATTAAAATAGTACATAGATAGATAGATTATATTTGAATTTCATAAAAACATAAAAATTTCGACTGATTTGGGAAAAGAACAATGATTTAAAAATTTAAAAACATTTTTTTGCTTTTTCTATAAAAAATTTTAAGAGGGGCAAGTATTTGTATTTTTGGGCCTTTTTTTTTTCGCCTGCAATTTTTTAAAATTTTTTTTGAAATGATTTCAAAAAAGAAATTATTTCCCAAACTTTTTAGATGTTTCAATGTCAAAAATCCCTTTATAAATTTTTAATTTCTATTTCGGGTTTTCCCAAAAAAATTTTATGTTTTACCATTTCCAGATATTTAAACAATGAAGCATTCAATTGTGTTTAAAGTATGCCCCGGTCCATATTTTAAGGTTTAAACCACGGAAAAAGCTACGGGGCTAATCTTCACGGAAATTTCTACCGGGGAAAAGTGAAAACCGTAGTCCCTTTCGGTTTCCCGTTTCGGAATTAAAAACGGTATGTTTTACGGGATCCCACGGATTTACCATTTAAAAACCCCGGAAACACGGTTTTTACGGCCATACGTTTATCGGGGCGACACGAATTTAGGGCGGGCCATACCCGGTACACTCCCCCTTTTTGTACCAAAAACACGGGGTTTTACAATAAACGACTATTCGGAAAGAACCCTATTTATCGGGGAAAAAAAAATTGCCCGGGTCTATACGGACCTAATAAAATTTCCTTTCCAAAAAACCTTTTTGCTTTCTCATTTCAAAATCCTCAAAGAAAAAAACACTAAAAAAAAACGAATTACAGCGTTCATATTTGGCGAGAGGATTCAGCTACGCGTCGACCCCGAGACAGTCATCAGATCAATTAAAGTTGTAAATTTGCTGATGACTGATCCAACAGTTAGGCATGAAGATCATACCAACGATGAGCGGTCTAAGTAAAAGCCACTTTAGTCCACAGTAGTCTGTTCTCTTCTGATAATATGGACTAGTATCATTAATAAATGTTGCATCATACTGCCTTGTCTCTTTAAATTAAGATCTGCTGTTCATCTATTGGATGTTATTTTAGAAAATATCAGTACGTATATTACCTGAAATATTAAAAATGCTGTAATTATCTTATAATCATCGGCCAGTCCGAGCTTTATGATCACTCTTCGTTATGTACATTTACTCCATTTCAAACGACTATGTTTGTAAAATATTAACAATAATGTATTCTATTCTATGAATGTAGTAACGATATTAATATAAATTACTCATGCATCAGCAGCTCGACCACTGCCATCGCATTCGAGCCATTCAATATAAAGTGCACCAGTAAATGCAATTATCAATTGTTATTAAATGTCTCCAACATATATGTTGTTTTAAAGAAGGGATATTTATAACCCTTGAAAAGTACATGAATATAAATTCAATTGCCTACTAACAGTGGATGGGCGATATCCGTAACGTTCGTGTTGCAACTCAATAAACGTATAAGACCTGTGCAATTCTTGCCTCTCGATAAACGTTACGTATCGTGGCTTTCGTACAATGCCGTATATTCTCATTAAAAACCGTGGTATCGTTAGGTAAACGTACAAATACTAGTTCCATACAAATGCGGAAATCTGACAATGTGGACTACGAATCAGACGACTATTTTACGGGTTTTCGTACGACAAGGTATAGTAGGATTAATACGGAACTAGTAGGATTACCTACGGTTGAATTTCCGACAAATTTTGTGGCATGATCAAAAATTGCAAAGATGCTACGGAATACAAGGACTATACGATTAGATATGTTAATATGGAAGCACTGACCAGTACGGGTACTACGGACGATGCGGAAATTAATGCGTGCTCTTCCGTGGGCGTACCGTGAATAATTGACGGGTATTAACGTACATTTTAAGAAGAAAGCACTTATGTTAGAGATAAATTAGTAATATATGGAACGGATAATCCAATGACAGATTTGTAGGAAGTTACAGGTATGCACGATGTAAAGTATCTAGTATATATGCGAAGAGCTAATAAAGAAGAATATCTAATGAGGCTAATGGTGATATACGATATGTAACGTTAATGAGTTTATAAGCGTAAAGTACATAAGGCCGTAATGAGCAAAAAAGATGCTTAGCAAGCTTGTTAAAGGTGTTGGATCTGGAATAATATAGGCGTAAAAGCTAGATTCATAGGGTACCATAATCAGAAAGTTTTGAGTTAAATATATTGCATTTATCTCCAAAAAAAACGTCTGACCCCTTCGGAAGATATACCATTTTCATTAATGACACGACAAGAATCATAAAGAGAGTCGGGAATATGTTTTCTTTATGTATATTTAAGGTGGAAACTAGAGTGTGATGTAGCTTTTACAGATACTCTTAGAACAGATTTCCATCCCAACCCGAACAGTTGTACATCATATTCCTCATATCACCAGCAACACCCACTACACGACAAGTTAAATTATTTGCAGATGGTATTCTTTAAAGAAATAAGTGGAAATCCCCTTTCATTCTAAAAAAGGTACGTTCGCTCTTTGTTTATAAACATTGCTCGACAACTTACTCAACTATTACGCAAGAGTGGCTACTGAATAATAATGTTACAGTTGTAACAAATGATTTTTGTTGTTGTGTTTATTTTGTTTTCGTGGTAATCTCTTGATTAAGCTGTTGGGGTTTGCTAACTTCGAACCACATGGCCCCTCACCATTGTGGGTTCGAAACCCGTTCATGGACAGCCTTTTTTATACGTCCCCTATAACTTGTCGTCAAACCATTTTTATAAGAATTTATAATACAGCAAGCATCTTTTTTTTAGAGAAAAAAGTAAGATTTTTTCATGAATCGACAGCAGCCGTGTATACAAAACTATTTGTAAACGTCATGATTATCCAATGAAAAATGACTTTACAAAACGTGCAGTATTATAAAGTTTTATATACAAGGCTGCTGTTCGATATCATGAAGAATCAAGTTATATTTAACAAATAGCCGTTTATATATGGTCATAAACCTTGTCAACAATCTTTATAACTAATAATATACTTGTAAATACTTGTACTTAAAAATACTCTCTTTAATTCAAACGAAATCAGTTCATAATTTCTGTCGCAGTTGTTTTTTAAATAAAATATCCATTAAATAGGCATAATTTATATAGGGATTTTTAATCCAATTTTACTATTAGAAAAAATGGCACATTTAGTACATAGTCCTGGGGTAGCAATGTCAGGCTATACATCTTACTACCACATCCATTCTCTTTTATTTAGGTCATTAACATTTATTAAATCCATATTCCATGCATAATAAATCAAAGCACAGAAGGCGCTGAATTTGTTTGGGTCTCAGAATGTAAGAAAGGTGCAGGTTGTGAGATTATATGTATAGTGCCACCAATGCTTTCCAGCGTTCTAATTGTAGTAAATTGGCTATAAGACTAATTGCAACACTGATATTCAATCAAATGTTTATTTGACTTTAACAATTTGAAAAAAAAAGAGTTACCTTTACTGGGATTTGAACTCGAGACCTCTCGCTTCCTAAGCGAGCCCGAAAACCCTTCAGCCACGGTGAATTTATATGTGAACGGCTTGAAGAAAACCATATTATTCTAAATTAGGGCTTGTAACGACTTTAAATGTGCTGTTTTACACAGATGTAAATAATCCTGGAGCTTTACTATAAGCATGTATTATTTATAAAGAATCAAAGGTCTGCAAGTTCTGTTTGGTATTTTCTGATCTTTGCAATATAAATCGTACTGTATATCTGTAATGCATTTTCCTGTATAAGTTAATTTTTATGTTTAATAATTCATTTTGCAAGGCACCAGAGTTTGATACATACGGAATTCTGCATAACTAGAGTTGCATTAAAAAATCATTTATGTTAATTTTTTACGACAGCCACACTTTATCCTTGCATATCATGGCTACTTTCTTAACAAAGACACTTAACCTTTCCCTTATATAAGCGTGTTTCGACGGCTTTTGCACCCCCCCCCTTTTTTTTGAGGCCTAAAACAGTGAAAAAAATGCCCTATTTAGGCCCAAAACACTGTATTTCGTTTTAGAAATGTTGTTAAAAAAAGTGAGCACTTTTTCGGTGCCGTCCCCCATCCAAATAATGCATCAGGGGGTTGCTAGAAGGGGGATGTGCCCCCTTCTGTTTGGACGGGCCTTTGAAGGGGGGCGGAGTCCCCCTCATCGCCAAGAAAATTTTGGACATGTGACAGGCTAAAAATGGCCTCAGGTTCGATCTTAGGTAACTTAGTAACCGACGCTGAAAAAGCCTTGTACTCTATCTCAATTCATTGAGAAGTTGCAGCATTTTGAAATCAGTTTTGATGGAAAAAAACCAATGCATAAAGTATATTTGGCAATTTTGAGACTTCCCACGTTGCCATGGTAACAGGAAATTTACCATTGAGCATGCTGTTACAGAGGCTATGGTGTAGTCAAACAAAATTTGTGGCCAAGTTCATTAGTGTATTGAAGCATTTTTCATAGTTTCATAGCAGTTTGAACTTGTTTACAGGAGGCTTTTCAATGAAAACGGCCAATTTTTCGCAATATGCTCATGGGAAAAAAGGGTTAAAAAAGAATTTTTAACAAAAAAAAAAGTTTCCTCGACTGGGATTTGAACTCGAGAGACCTCTCACTACTAAAGCGAGCGCGTTACCACTTGTTTAAAGGGAGAATTATAGACAAACAAAGTTTGATTAACAAAAGTCATTCTAAATTTAGGGAACTCCATTGCATTTTTCGGTTGTAATTTATTTAATTTCTAGGTATTTTGTTCAGGATAAACTCTGTTTGTTTAAAAAATTGAAGTAAATATTTTAGCGAAAATTCTCTCGCAAAACAGTCCGACATGTAGAATTATATTTCCACTATCGTTTTGTGTAGTATTCGGGTATCGAATCGCTAAAAATGAGTATTTCAAATTGATAAAATCATATTCATCCGCGTAATTTGTGGGATGTGCATTTTATTGACAAATTTCTTAGCCAACTGCTATTGTTTAACTTATGAATGCGTTTGTAATTTGTGTGGATACTTGTAACAAAATAAAATATTTCTTTCTTTTTAAATGCTAGTTTAAGCTGTTTTGAGAATACTTTTGTTAGGTTTGACGTAAAACTTCTGTTCAAGAATTGAATTTCTGCTTTGTATTTACTATCAGAAAATTACAATAAAAAATATATTAAAAATTTCGACCATTTTGGGAATAACTTTGCTTGAAAATTTAATGCCGCCTGTCTTGGGACCATCTTTACGCAGTGACTCCCCTGAATTTTTTGGCGTTAGTTAAACATACAAAAGGGGAAGTAACCGCCTTCAAAAAAGTGGACTACTTTCGGCATTTGCAATAAAACATTAGACTTTCTGAAATTTCGCTTACCATTATTTGTTTGGGTCTACGACCCAAAAAAATAAAAACTATAGTAGAGACTCTGCACAAAAGCACCGTTTGGGAGACAAAGATTTTGGTTGCTGCCGTAGTGAGGGTGTATTAATGAGACGTATAACAGACGTGTTCTAGTAAAACATGAGCCCCCGTCAGAAAAACCAAATAATGGGTTTGGGGACAGATGGAAACCAGACCAGCCCGCGGGAATCCGCGGGAGTCTGAAACAACATCCAGTTGCGCTTTCAGACCCCATAACAAATAAGAAACTGAAAAACGAACAGCAGGATCCCTGCTTGGGCGCAAAGATATGTTGGTTTTTTCGTGACGGGGGCCCCAAATCAAAAGAAAGTAAACGATATTTAGTGAGTAATTTACATAATTTTAAATTTTTTTTTTGTTAATTTTAAAAAAATATTTTTAAAAAATTTTTAAACTTTAAACTTTCGACTAATTTTTTTGGGTTAAAAAGAGGTGAAACCACGTTATGAGGGCGAATGATCAGCCCTAAAAGGGGGTGGTGATTTTAAGTGTATTACTAGTTTTTAAGGAGACAGAATAATTTTTATGCGAAAAAAAGGTTTAAAAATGACGGGAAAGAATACTGGGGTTTAAAAAGTGTAAAAAAAAAGAGGCTAATTTACTACTTTAGTGTATAGTGAAAATAAAGTAAAATGGGACACAAAAATGAATTGGAAACCCATTGCAATGACATTGTCTTTCGCAATGAAAATTGACCTATTCCGATGGTATCCAACCCGGCGTTAATTTCATAATCAAAAAAATTTTACATAAAAGGCCCATATGATTTTTGTATATTTAAAAAAACTGTTAAAGGGCCCCCAAGGGCTTTCGTTCAGTTAAGAAAAAAAAATTTGGGGTTTTTGGGAAAGTATTGGGAAATTTTAAACCGTTTTTTTGTTTTTAATTTCGTAATTGTGTGTTAAAAATAAAGAATTTAAAGTCGGGAAAAAGACATGGGTTAAAATATTGGCATTTTTTTGTAAGTTTTTTTTATTTTTTTAAAAATTTTTAGAAAATATTAAAAAATAAAAAGGGTTTAAACCTTGGATGGATCTTTTTAAATTGGGGGAAAAAAGGGGGAAATGGATTTTTTTGTTTTTTGCAAACATGGGGTTTTTTTGTTCGGCTTTATTTTTTTTTTCTGGGAGAGGGGGGTTTTAAACTTTTTTATAAAAAAAATTTTTTTTAAGCCCGGGGATGGGTAAATGCGATTGTAACCTGATAATTTGAAGCAGTTTTTACCCTTTCGACATTTGCCCCCCTGGAAAACAAACTTTTGTTGTTTTCAATACCCGGGAGTCTGAAAATGTTTTAAAACAAAAGAAAAATTTAAAACAATTAAAAGTACAAAATTTTGAAACAAACGTTAAAGTTGAAACGATTTATTTAAAGATGAAAAATGAGTTTTGGGGTAAATATTAGTGACAAAATATTTCAAAGATTTAAAAGGTTTGGGGGAAGTAATGAATGATGAAATAAAGAATGGGAAAATAATCATTTTTGAAAACCCTTTTAAAAAAAAACAAAATGGGGAGGTGATAGTTTAAAAACTAGTACAAGGGTAAAGGCATAGTAAAAATTAATTTTAAAAAATTTAAATTTAGCCAAAAATATCATTACAATTAATAATTTTTTCTTTAAAAAACCCTTTTTAAAATTCGCTTTTAATTATTTCCCCTTCGATAATGTTCTGCTTATCCCCATTTCAACATACTATTTTAATTTCGTGTTTAATAGTGCAAGACAGTAATCTGACGGGGAATTTTTCAAAAAAATAAAATAACTTGGCGTTTTGATGGGGAAGGGCAAAATAAAATTGGGGGTTTTTTGGTATTTAAATGGTAAATTTGGCGTAATTTTACATTTGGGTAAAAAAGGGGAAATGGGAATAAGGCGTAAAGTTGATAGGCGTTAAATTTAAAAGGGGAAATGGTAATAAGGCGTAGGGGATATGGCTTTTGAAAAAACGTAATAGGAATTTGGGGTAATGGGGTATGGCGTTATGAAAAGGGGTAATGGTAAATCGTAATGTTTGGGCATTGCGCTACAAAAAAATGAAATGGTAAAAAGGGGGTAATGTTGGGAGGGGTTATGAAAAGGTGTAATGTTGGTATGGCGTAATGATAAGGGGGAATGGGAGGGTATAGTTAAAAACAGAAATGAGTTTTGTTTGTTTGTTAATCAGTTTTAAAAAAACACACTTAATCTTGTTTTGGGAACCAAAAGGGCCCAGCAAAAGATGTGCAGTTTTTTTGCTCAAATTAAAAAAATTTTGAACTATAAGCTTAAACGAAAAACTCTGAAAAATTTTTTCCGGGAATAAAAAATACTAAAAAAAAAGTAAAGGGAAAAAGGTTTTCCCCCCAAGGGGTTTAAACGGGGAGGTTTTTTTTTATTTTTTTGTCCGACCCCGGGTTTAAAAACTCGGGCCTTTCCCCTAAATAAAGACAAGGGGTGAAAGTTTATTAAAAAAAGAAAAAAAATTTCAAATTTACATTAACAATTAAACCCTATTTTAAAACCATACTTTGGGGTTATTTGGGAAGGGTAAAAAATTATTTCATTAAAAATGTTAAAAGAAATTCAAAGATATTAGGTGTAATGAAACGAACTTAAAAATAATAGTCGTAATGCTAAACAAGGGGAATGGAAAAAATTAGGGTAATGATAACATCGTAATGATAATCAGGCGTAAAAGATAATCAAAGGGGTAATGATAATTTGGGGTAAGATATTCAACGTAAAAGATAATTAGGGGTTTAAAATAACATTTGTTATATAGGTTAATGGGTTTTTTTAGGGGTGAGGAAAACACTTATTACATATTTAAAGGGATTTTTGACATAAATGAAAAAGTGGGAAAAGTGGGGTGTTTAATTTTAATTTTCAAAAGACTGTTAAACCCAATTGTTTAAAATTAAAGGAAAATTTTAAACCCAAAGACAAATTTATCTTTTGATTTTATATTCCAAAAAAAATACATTGTCAGGGAAAAAAGAAAATTTCCCAAAATTTAGCCCGAACATTTTCGCATTTAAAAAATTTTTTAAAGTTTAAATTTTTTCAATTTTGGGCAGTCGTCTGGGGCTTTATTAAACATTGCTGTTTGTTTTTTTTTGATCAATTTTGCGTTTTCGTTAGTTAACTTCTTTGGTTTTAGATTTTGACATTTAGAATAAAAAGTGATGATGAGAAATTTTTTTTCCCCAAAAGAAGGGTTGCGAAAAATAAATTTAAAAAACCCCGGGATTTTTAATTTAAAAATGTTAAACTTTGTCTAAAAAAACATTTTTAAAATAAATTTTAACAATCTGTTATCCCTCAACCCTTTTTTCATTAATTTCCCTTGTTATAAAGGTAAAATAAACCACCAAACAAGCCTCTTTTTTTCAATTACTTTTTTTTACATATGACCACGGGGCACACAAAACCAACATAGTGGGTTTTTCCGATCAATGGATTTTAACCAAATGCCGGCATTCCGCGGCCCGTCCGATAGGGTCCTGCGTTCGCTTAAACCGTTTTTTTCATATTTAATGGGGGCCCGGGAAGCGAACAGAAAGGTCCCGATAGAAAAGGACAGACTTAACCCCCAAAAAATCACACATTTTTGCCCCATTTCACGGTTTTTAAAAAATTTTTTCAATAAAAAAAACCAAAAATAACGTTTTGTTTTCATTTTTCAAAAATAAATTTTACTTTTTAGTTTTCTTAATTTTCCCCCTTTTTCCACATTGTTTCCCTATTTTTTATACCATCATGCCAAAATTACGTTTTAGCCCTTTTTTTTATAAAAGCACATTATTTAAATTTAAAGGGCGTTTTAATAATTCCCCTTACCCTCATTTTCGATAATTGGGCTCATCATCCCAATACGGGCATCATTTTTTAAGCTTTTAAGTGTTTTTTTTCCTTTAATTTGCTTTGGGAACCCTTTCTCACAAAAAACTTAATTTTATCCTTTTGTCTTAAACAATATAAGCCTTTAAATTTACACCTAAAATTTCAAATGTACCTTTATTTTTTTAAACCCATCATAAAAATTTTTCTATTTCCCAAATTTGCTAGGCCCAAAAGTAAATAAAATTTAAAACCCCTAAAAAAGGGAAAACGAAGGAAAAAAAAAACAGTACATAATTTACATTTAGGTTTGTTATCTAAAAATCGTATATTACATTTCTAAAAATTTTCTTAAAAACATACATGCAAAAACAACCAAAGTTATAAATGGGGTTAAACTAAAAGATTTTTGCAAAAATTCCAAACTTAATTTTAACAACAAATGGGAAAAAACACGGTTTTGAAAGTACTTTTCCCCGTCAGTTTACAAAGGTGTCCCTTTTCGTGCCCTTTGAATGTGTCCCTCGCTCTAAGGGGAAAACAAACACGACAATTTCGAAAATCATGGACAAGGGGAAGCGACCCCCGACAACGCGAAGCGATATGCGACAATGCGAAGCGACGCTTTGACAGTGTCAACATTTGTCGCACGTCGCCTTTGAAAAGTCGCGGGAAAAAAAAGGGGGAATTTTAAAAATGTCGTTGCGGTTTTTCGATGCGCTTGCATTGGGCGAGCGGGCGCTTCGCGTTTTCGCGATGTTTACTTCGCGTTTTCCCATGTCAATTTTGGTTTCGAATTTTCATTTGGGATTGGGCGATGTCGAGGTTTGGTAGAAGTGCATACCCAGGGCAAACCCACAATGCAAAAAGACAAAGCGAAATGCGATAACGACGCTCGACAATCGAAATTTACCCCTCGACATCCCAAGGGAATTTTTTAAAAAAAGTCGAAAAAATGTGGGGTTTATTTTTTAAAGATTTTTAAAAAACCGGACGCTCAACATTTTTCGAAGCGACACCGACAATGCGAAGGACCTCGACAAGCGAAGCGATACCGACAACCCCGAAACGACACTCGAAATGCGAAGGAAATTTTTGGAAAAAATGTATCGCATTGTGTCGTTTTACCGGGGTTGGGGCAAATTTCTAAA